>NC_138070.1:27332778-27374367 GCF_964194185.1 Rhinolophus hipposideros | reverse complement strand
GAGATTATAATGGTAAGTGAAATAAGTCAGGCAGAAAAAGCAGAGTACCATATGATTTCACTGATATGTGGTATATGAAGCAACAACAAAAAAAGAACAAGACAAACAAATGAGAAAGAAAAGCTCATAGACACAGACAATAGTTTAGCGGTTACCAGAGAGTAAGGGGGGAGGCGGGTGATCGATGAGGGTAAAGGGGATCATATATATGGTGATGGAAGTAGAACTGACTCTGGGTGATGAACACGCAATGGGATTTATATATGATATAACAGAGAATTGTACACCTGAAATCTACGTAACTTTACTAACGATTGTCATCCCAATAAACTTTAATTAAAAAAAAATTCAATACAGTGTGTTTTGTTTTGTTGTCAGTAGAACTTTGAAGACAGATTCTTTAAAATAAAATTTGAGATGCTGTGAAAGCAGTAATAAGAGAAAAATTTGTATCAAATTTATTATCATTTGTCAGGCTTATCTCAAGAAACAAGAAAAATCCTAAATAAACAACCTAACAGTACATCTTAAAGTACTAGAGAAAAGAGAACAAATGCAACCCAAAGTCAACAGAAGGAAGTAAATAATAAAAATTAGAGCAGAAATAAATGAATAGAGAACAAAATGATAATAGAAAAAACATACAACAAAGACTGGTGCTTTGAAAAGATTGATAAAATTGACAACACTTGACTAGACTTACTAAGGAAAAAAGAGAGAAGACACACATAAACAAAATCAGAAATGAATGAATAGAAGTTATGATGGATATTACAGAAATGCAAAGGATCATACAAGAATATACTATACGGCACCAAATTCAACAGCCTAGAAGAAATGGACAATTTCTTAGAAATATATAACCTTCCTAGACTGAATCACAAAGAACTGGAAAATCTGAATATACAAATTGTCCAAAACCTCCCCAAGAGCAAAAGTCCAAGATCAGATGGCTTCACTAGTGAATCCTACCAAACATTTAAAGAGGATTTAATACCTGTTCTGAAACTCTTCCAAAAAATTGAAGAAGAGACAATACTTCCTAACTCATTACCCCAACAGAAAAATGTTGTAAGGATAATGCAGAAAAGAACACTACAGACCAATATCTCTGATGAATACAGATGCAAAAATCATAAACAAAATGCTAGCAAATTGAATACAACAGTACATTAAAAAGATTATACATCACGTTCAAGTGGGGCTCATTCCAGGGGTGCAAGGATGGTTCAACATACACAAATCAATCAATGTGATAGACCGTGTAAGCAAAATAAAGAAAAATCATACGATCATATGAATAGATGCAGAAAAAACATTTGACAAGATACAACATCTATTTCTGTTTAAAACATTTACTAAAATGGGTATAAAAGGAAAGTACTGCAACACAATAAAGGCTATGTATGAAAAACCTCAGCTAACATCATACTTAATGGTGAAAAACTGAAGGCTTTTCCTCTAAGATCAGAAAAAGAGACAAGGATGGTTTATCTCACCACTGTTATTCAACATAGTATTGGCAGTTCTCGCCAGAACAATTAGGCAAGATAAAGAAATAAAAGGCATTCAAATTGGGAATGAAGAAGTCAAAATGTCACTTTTTGAGTATAATATGATTCTTAATATAGAAAAACGTAAAGACTCCACCAAAAATCTATTAGAAACAATAAACAAATAGAGTAAAGTTTCAGGATACAAAATCAATGCAAAAATATTCCTATATACTAAAAATAAAATCTCAGAAAAAGAAATGAAAAAAAATTCTTTTGTAATTTCAACAAAAAGAATGAAACACCTAGGAATAAACTTAACAAAGTACGTGAAAAACTTATACACTAAAAACTATAAAACATTATTAAAAGAAATTGAAGTAATCACAAAGAGATGGAAAGATATTCCATGATCACGGATTGAAAAAATCAACATAGTTAAAATGGCCATATTACCCAAAGCCATATACAGATTCATGCAATCCCCATCAAAATTCCAATGGCACCTTTTTAAAGAAATAGAGCAAAAAGATTCATCAGATTTTATGGAATCACAAAAGACCCTGAATAGCCAAAGCAATCCTGAGAAAAAAGAACAAGGCCAGAGGTATCACACTACCTGACTTCAATTTATACTACAAAGCTACAATAATCAAAACAGCATGGTATTGGCAGAGAAAGAGACTCACAGAACAATGATATAGAATTGAGAACCCAGAAATAAAACCAGATATACATGGGCAGATTTTTGACAAAGGAGCCAAAAACATACAATGTAGAAAAGAAGGCCTCTTCAATAAATGGTGCTGGAAAAAGTGGAAAGCCATGGGTAAAAGAATGAAACTAGACTGCCATTTGTCACCACATACCAAAATTAACTCAAAATGGATTGAAAATCTAAATATAAGACCAGAAACAATAAATTGCATAGAAGAAAGCATCAGTACTAAACTTATGGACCTTGGTTTTAGACAGGATTTAATAATTTGACCTCAACAGCAAGGGAAGTAAAATAAAAAGTAAATGATGAGATTATATCTAACAAAATCTTCTTCACAGTAAAAGAAACTATCAACAAAACAAAGAGGCAACAAACTGAATGGGAGAAGATATTTGCAAACAGCTCCAATAAGAGGCTAATATCCAAAACACATAAAGAACTCATATAACTCAACAACAATAAAACAAATAATCTAATCAAAAACGGGCAGAGGACCTGAACAGACACTTCTCCCAAGAAGACATACAAATGGCCAACAGATACATGAAAAAATGCTCAACTTCACTAGCTATAAGGGGAATGCAAATCAAAATCACAATCAGATACTTCCTCACACCTGTTAGAATGGCTATTATCAACAAGAAAAATGATAAGCGGTAGATAGGCTGTGGAGAAAAAAGAACCCTCATACGTACACTGTTGGTGGGAATATAAATTGGTACAGCCACTATGGAAAGCAGTATGATGTTTCTTCAAAAACTTAAGAATAGAATTACTATACAAACCAGCAATCCCTCTTCTGAGTACCTACCCAAAAAATCTGAAAACATTTATCTATAAAGATATATGTAGCCTGATGTTCATTGCAGCATTATTCACAGTGCCCAAGACATGGAAACAGCCAAACTGTCCTTTGATAGATGTTTGGCTAAAGAAGATGTGGTATATATACACAATGGAATGTTACTTGGCTAAAAGAAAAGATGAAATATTGCCATTTTTGACAACATGATGGATCTTGAGATTAGCATGCTAAGCGAAATAAGTCAGACAGAAAAAGTCATGAACCATGTCACTTTACTCATAAATCAGAGAGAAAAAGTGAGATATGAAACTGAAACCAACAAACGAACAAGACAAACAAACAAACAAAAACATCATAGACACAGACAATAGTTTAGTGGTTACCAGAGGGGAAGGGGGCCGGGGGTGTAGAAGAGGGAAAAGGGGGTCAAATATATGGTGATGAAAGAGAACTGTGTCTGGGTGGTGATATATTACAACGTGATATATACAGATGAGGTATTATAGAATTGTACACTTGAAACTTATATAATTTTACTAACCAATGTCACCCCAATAAATTTGAAGAAAAATTTTAAAAAGAAAAGATGCTTAACATCAGTCATTATCAAGGAAATATAAATCAAAACAACAATGAGACATCACCATTAGGATGGCCACTATTAAAAAAAAAACACAGAAAATTGTTGACAAAGATTTGGAAAAAATGGAATTCTTGTACACTGTTGTAGGGAATGTAAAATATTCAGCCACTATTGGAAACAGTATGGCGGTTCCTTAAAAAATAAATACAGAATTATTAATTGATCCGTTAATCCCACTTCTGGGTATATAGCCAAAAGAATTGAAAGCAGGGCCTCAAAGAGATATTTGCACACCCATGTTCACTGCAACATTGTTCACAACAGCCAAGAGGTGGAAGCAACCTAGATATCCATTGATGGATAAATGGATAAAGAAAATGTGGTATGTACATTCAATGGAACATTGTTCAGTCTTAAAAATAAAGAAATCTGTCATATGGTGAACGATGGGTGATCTTGTGACATTACGCTGAGTGACACAAGCCAGTCACAAAAAGATAAATACTGCACAATTCCACTTATAAGAGGTATCTAAATAGTCAAAGTCTTTGAAGGTAGAATGGTGGTTGCCAAGGGTTGCTATGCAGGAAAAGGGGAGTTGTTGTCCAATGGTACAGAGTTTCAGTTTTGCAAGATGCGAAGTACTAGAGATCTGTTGTACAACAGTGTACATAGAGTTAACATTACTCTACGAAACAGTTAAAATGGTTAAGATGATAAATTTTATGTTATGTGTACTTTACCACAGGAAAAAATAAGACGTGTATTCAAGAGGGAGTGAGATGTCAGTAAGCAAGAAATCTGGGGGTTTCAGTGAACCACATGGTGCAAGGATGGTTTGGATCTTTCCCACTTTCATGGTTCTGGTTTTCTCTGTGGGTAGCTGTTTTCATTGTACAATTTGAAGTTATTGATTGGGCTTGGGTCACTTCAGGCGCTGGGCTGAGAAGCCAGGGGTCGCTTTGTTTCAGAACTTATTGCTTGTGCCTTACCGGAAGGCGGAAGTGCCACAGAATAGTTTAGTGGTTACCATAGGGTAAGGGGGTGATGGAAGTTTCAGAACAGAAACTTGGGAAGCAGCTGAACTGATGGTATTTTGAGGTAGATTACAGAGTAAAAAAGGCACAAGAACTCAAGAATATGCAGGTTGCAATCCTGGCTCCATCAGTTAACTGTTGTATGAATACCTAACCTCTCTGATCCTCACGATGAAATGGAGTTAATAATGAAATGTATAATGAGCTCAATAGTCAAAAAGATGTGTTAGCAAATAATTGACATAATACATGTTTCTGTTCTTTCTCTTCCACAATATTGATCACATGGTAATTTTTGTTCAATTGTCTATGTTCCTCACTAGCCTTTAAGTTCACAGAGCCAGGGATAATAATGCTGGTCTGGTAGGCTGCTGTGTCTCCAACAATGAGCCCAATGCCTGGCAAAGAAGTAACTGGAATAACAGCTGTTGACCAAATGAAAGAATGAATGCATTTGACAGTGCTTTGTCAAAAATCATTCAAGTGTAAGAAATTGTTACTTAAGCTTTTCCACTTCTCATGTTAGCTGGTTAATTTGTTGTTCAGAGAGAACTCCCTACTCAGAAGTTGTTTCCAGGAAAAGATGCTAGTGAGGCATATCACTCATGATGAAATATTTACTTGAACACCCTCCCCCACCACCAAACCAGTCTCCTGCAATCTCTACCTCACGATAGGACTATGACGTCTAGGAAACAGCCTATTTCTTTAGAGAATAAAAAGTTCCCTCTGTCTCTCTTTGTTCCTCAGCATAACCTTCCTCTCCCTGCCCCTCCCCCTTACTCCCACCCTTTTCTATTCTCTGCTCCCTGATCCCATCATGTCCTTAGGCCACTGCTTGAAGTGTGAGTTGCCTTATGTGATTTATGGGCCCAGTGATGCCAAGGTCAGAACACAGATTGTTTTGCAGGCTCCCTGAAGTCCCTATATGGTGCTGGAGATTCAAGCCCAAAGGGATAGTTCACAGGATATGGGACTGAATTTGCAACAAGAGGCACAAAGTGGCACAGGATATTTATCACCACACAAGCAAAACAGTCATTGTTTCCACCCACCCTATGACCCAGGCCTAGGTCTAGAAGGAGACAGCAGCTGTGGTCCTGACACCCCAGATAAACACTGAATAAATAACAATATATTAGAAGGAAACAAGGTGTTAAGTTGTGAGTGAGAATGGCGACTGAAATTTCTGGGGTTCCATTTCTGTTTGGGGTTATGTTTACCTAAGCAATGTGAATGTGATAAGATTCTTTGTAGAATTTGAGCACGGAAATGATCAAATTGTGGGTCATTCCCTCAATTGTTTGATCAGCAACCTGGTACTAACAGGATTTTCTTGATGCTGAACACTGGGCTTGGGGCTGAGGCAGACAAGAGACGAGGCTTAGCACATGAGCCTTTGAGCCAGTGTTCCAGGTCCACTTCTCACTCTCTGAGCCACCTCACACAGCTTGTTCAACCTGGTGGAGGAGACAAATTGTGAATATGAAACTGATACACTCACACACACACAAAAAGGTGAACAATTAAGTTCACAAACTTTCCACCATATAAGCACACGGGATGTGTGTGTGTGTGTGTCTGTGTGTGTATACATATACATATACATATACATATACATATACATATACATATACATATACATATACATATACATATACATATAATATACATATACATATAAACATACATATACATATATATGTCACGCAGTGTGGGGACAGAGCCAGGAGTACAGTTCCCAGGCTCTTGCCCTCACGTGGAAAGGTGCTCACTTGGGCAGTAAATGGCCATCAACTGTGATTGGATGGCCATCAGCTGTGGCTAGTCGGCCGTCAGCTGTAACTAGTGAGCCATTGGACACTAATACAACTGCTGTGGCTACACTAGCAGCAAAAGGGGGTGTCGTGCAGGGTCTCAACTCCCACTCCCCGCCCAAGAACGCAGGACACGGTAAGGCCAAAACGGAACACCCACGGAGCCATAGATAGGGGAGTCAAACCAATATATTCTCGCTGGCGTCTGGGCTGGAGACACAGGAAGCAGGATCTACATAATCTGCCTAACAGCAGTCCGCGCTTGCCAGCCACTATCTTCTTGCTAGCCCCCATTCCCTTCCTTCTCTGCTAGCGTAGCCACAGCAGTTATATTAGTGGCCAATGGCCTACGGGTTACAGCTGACGGCCAACTAGCCACAGCTGCTGGCATCTGATCACAGTTGATGGCCATTTACTACCCGAGCCAGCACCTTTCTATGTGAGGCCGAGAGCCTGGAAACTGTTTTTTGGGGTTTTGTCCCCACACTCCACCCCTACAGGGTCTCGCCTCACAATCTACGCGACAAGCGTCTTCTGCGAGGGGCCCTGTGCAAGGAGCCTGGAGGTGAATGCACTATCCTGAACACAGCCAGGCTCTCTGGGCACAGCCAGGGTTTCTCAGGGCACCACCAGTACTTCTGGGCACAGCCAGACATCCTGGGCTTCTTAGGGTACCACCTGTCTCCCCGGGCACAGCCAGGTTTTCTCAGGGGACCACCACAGTACTTCTGGTCACAGCCAGACTTCCTGGACTTCTTAGGGTACCACCTGTTTCCCCGGGCACAGCCAGGTTTTCTCAGGGCACTGCCACTCTCTCTGGACACAGCCAGACTTCCTGGACTCAGCCAGGGCCTCAGGGCACTGCCACTCTCTCTGGGCACAGCCAGACTTCCTGGACACAGCCAGGGCCTCTCAGGGCACTGCCACTCTCTGGACACAGCCAGACTTCCTGGACACAGCCAGGGCCTCAGGGCACTGCCACTCTCTCTGGACACAGCCAGACTTCCTGGACACAGCCAGGGCTCTCAGGGCACTGCCACTCTCTCTCTGTGCCTCTCGGGGTACCGTGCTGGAACAACAGCGGCTCACATCAAGGTGCTTACATATTATCAATGGCGGCCAGTCAAGACACAAAAGCAAACATCAACCAGTCCCACTACATGATGGTATGTTCCCAAACAGTCAAGCGTCCATTAAATTAGGGATAGAAGGCAATTCCCCATAGTCCATAGTCATTCGCCAGGGCTGTCCTGGGGGTGAGGGATGACCTTGACCTCACCCTCATGTCCCAAGGAGGACTCAGCAAGCGTTTCCTCCTGGGACAAGTCCGGCATCCAGGCTGCCTCAGCAAGCAGTTCCCAGCCCACAGGGCAGCAACGACCTTCGCTTTCTCTGCTTTCTCCGGCCTCTGCTGGTTGGGGAACCATCCACGTCTTTCCACCCCTCCACGGGAATCGAGCTCTCCGGCAGCTGCTCCTCCTGGTCTTCCTCAGACTGAGCTTTCATACGCACAAACTGCTCCACTGCCCTTCGGAAAGCTTTGGCCAGCACCGTATCCTGCCGACTACGCCATGTGTCGCGCAGGGGACCCTGCTCGCTGCGCCATTTGTCGTGCAGGGTCTCAACTCCCACTCCCCGCCCAAGAACGCAGGACACGGTAAGGCCAAAACGGAACACCCACGGAGCCATAGATAGGGGAGTCAAACCAATATATTCTCGCTGGCGTCTGGGCTGGAGACACAGGAAGCAGGATCTACATAATCTGCCTAACAGCAGTCCGCGCTTGCCAGCCACTATCTTCTTGCTAGCCCCCATTCCCTTCCTTCTCTGCTAGCGTAGCCACAGCAGTTATATTAGTGGCCAATGGCCTACGGGTTACAGCTGACGGCCAACTAGCCACAGCTGCTGGCATCTGATCCCAGTTGATGGCCATTTACTACCCGAGCCAGCACCTTTCTATGTGAGGCCGAGAGCCTGGAAACTGTTTTTTGGGGTTTTGTCCCCACAGGGGGCTAGCAAGAATATGGTGGCTGAGCTAGCAAGAGCGGATTGCAGTTAGCAAGTGAGGTTGATTGGCAGAGAAAAGTGGACAGCAGGTTGTGGATCATGTGGCCCCTGCTTCCTGTATCTCCAACCCAGCCGCCAGTGAGAATATAGTGGTATGACTCCCCTATCTATGGCTCCGTGGGTGTTGCTTTTTGGCCTCACCATGTCCTGCGTTCTTGCGTGGGGAGCGGGACCAGAGACCTCGCATGACACCCTGCATGATACGCGGTGTCATGCGGGGTCTCAGCTCCCATCCCCCACAAAAGAATGCAGGATATGGTGAAGCCTAAAAGGAACACGAACAGAACCATAGGGGAGTCATACCACTATATTCTCACTGGCGGCTGAGGTGGAGACACAGGGAGCAAATATCCACCAGTACCCCAACAAGAGGTCTTCCTGCACCCCAGTCTCTCTGGCAGCCAGGAGAGACACAAACAGGAAGTAGTATCCACACGATCCGCCGTCCACTTTTCTGCCTGTCAACCAACCAACCAATTAGCACAGCTGCAGCAGTTATAACAGTGGCTAATTGGCTAACTGGTCACAGCTGATGGCCAACCAGTCACAGTTAATGGCCATATAATATCCAAGCCAGCACCTTTCCACCTGAAGTTGAGAGCATGTAAACTGTTTGCTGGGACTCTCTCCCCACAATATATATATATATATATATATATACATATATATATATATATATATATATATATATATATATATATAGGGATATATATGTATCCCTAGGGGTTCAATAGTATATGTGTACATATTTAAGTATAACATACAGTTCCTACTTTTAAGAGCTTAATTACAGTTCTCTGCTTTTAAGGGTGCTGCATAGTAGAATTACCTGGGGCACTTTTAAAAAGTGTCAATGCCTAGCTCCTTCCTCTAGAGATCCTGAGGACGTTGCTAAGTTTTAAAAACTTCCCAAGTCATTCTAAGGCACAGACAGGATTGAGGACAACTGTTTTACAAAACATAATTAACACAGGCATAACAAGATAAAAGTGTACCACTAAGTGTCTGAAGCAACTTTCAAAGAACCTTAGTCCTGATGGCAATATTCTCGTCTAAATTATCCACAGGGCTTTGAAAACTTCCTACAAACTCATTGAACATTTAACAGTTGTATTTGGAGGCTTCTACTAAAATTCATATTTACTCGTCCCTACTTTTTAAAAAAGTCCCTTCTTTCTAGTAAGCTTCCTGGCCACTTTCTCTTGCTCCACCCATGCTCTGTTGACTAAACAGCACTTGAGACATTTATCTAGAGAAGCACAGACATATTTTTTTCACTGTAATTCCCATGAAAACCAAAGCCAGGGAGCAGGAAGGAGAAATAGAGAATATTAATTGCCTTTTACAACCTTCCCCACTTCTCTGTCCCTCTTACCTCTCAAACCCCAGCTCACCTGATTCTTATTATGCCCTGTTAATGTTTTCCAAGCCTTGGGCACTTGGAGACATTGTCAACTCTACAGCTACCTGGTCACTTCACTTCCCTTGCTCTTGTCATCCTGACCCAAAGCACCAACCAACTCTGACCTGGATATTGACGAGAGCATGGACATCAAACTCTTAAACATGAATGTTTCATGTCAATAAGACTTCTTAACCACCATCCTCCTCCGGTCTTATTCATCTTCCAAGCCAGGAAGTCAAAACTCTTAACAAATATCAGTAAACTAATCTTTCTGGAACCCTGGAAGGGGGTGAGACAAATTAAATATAAAGATGCAAGTAATTATCCAAGGCCATTGCAAGGAGAATCAGGTGTTCCTATCTCCCACTTGCCAACACAAGGCCTAGTTCTTTGTTTGCAGAGCACCATGTTGCTGTAATAGCCTAATTGATTTATAATGTTTTTCTCCATATTATACCATGTGTGCAATTAGTTACTGAAAAGGAAATGCAGCTCCGCTCACTTGCCGCATCTGCTGCTAGTCAGGGACGTGCAATTTCATGCCCTATTTTCCAGATGGCTTGATTAACATTCAGAGAAACCTGGTGACTTGGCCAGGACTGCAAAAGAAACTGGGGGAGCTCAGGTATAATCGGAGCTGGGAGAACTACCACAGATGGAAAGAAAACACAGCACAATCTCATAATGTAAGCCAAACACATAACACTGTGAGAAGGAATCAAACATGTGGAATGGCTCTTTTCTTCCCCCATGATATTCATATGTAGTTCATTCATATAACAGATATTTATCAAACACTTACTAGGTGCCCGTATTCTTTGATTATACAGTGATAAGCAAACGGATATGTTCCATGCTTTTATGGAGCCCACAGTCAATTTGAGGAGTCACATATTAAATAAATAATCACACAAATAAAAATATAAATATGCAAGTAACATGTGTTAGAACAGAAGTACAGTATTCTGAATCAGGGAAGGCTTCTTTGAGGAAGAGGTATTAACTCTGAGACTGAAGCATAAATAAAGATTAGCTCCAGAGAGGCTGAAAGGCACTCCAAGCAATGGGAACAGTGGATTAGAGAAAACACCTTGGTGAGTTTCAGGAATGGGGGAAGGCTGGTGCGGCTCCACTCAGGGGTGTCCAAACTGCGGCCCGCGGGCCAACTGCGGCCCATGATCCATTGTTAATTGGCCCGCAGCAAATTCCAAAAAAAATATATTTAGTTTAATTAAATAAACTAGGTGAGGCAATACGTACTTCACCTCGAGTGAGTGGCCCGGCTGTTTGTGTATTTTGCCGCATATGGCCCTTGGTGAAAAACGTTGAAAAAAGTTTGGACACCCCTGGGCTACAGCATAAGGAGATATGGGAAGGGGTATAGGTAAGTTTGGAAATGTTGAGGGGGAATTAGATAAATGAAGTCTTTGAAGTTTTCCTTAAGAATTTTGTATTTGGAATCTTAAAAGAAAAAGGCAATCTCAGAAACACAGAGCAGAGAAGTGGCTGCCCGGGGCTGGAGGGTGGAGGAAATAGGAAGATGTTGGTAAAAGGATACAAACTTTCAGCTATAGGATGAATAAAATCTGAGGATTTAAAGTATAATATGGTGACGATAATTGATAACATTGTATTATATAACTGAAATGTGCTATGAAAATAGAATTTAAATTCACATACATTTTATGTGTGGTGTTGGATGTGTTAATTAACTAGATGGGGGAATCCTTTCACAATGTATATATGTATCAAATCATCACGATGTACACTTTAAATATCTTGCAATTTTGTCAATTATACTTCCACACAGCTGAAAAAAGAATTTTATATTGTCAGAAAACACATTAAATTAAGCCTTTCAAGTAGAGGAGATGATATGATTTAAAACTAATTATTTCTTTTATCTGCTCCGTGGAGAATGGAGACAAGATTGGAAGTTTAATGAGAAAAAGCAAAGATAGTAGTTAGAATCCAGGTGACTGATGGTTGAGGCTTAGGTTTGGATAAACATAGAAATACAGTGAAATAGATGGTTTAGAGCGATATCTAGCAGGCAAAATCAGTAAGATGTGGTGGCAGATTGAAAGTGGAGAGGGAGAGAAAATGGTAAGAAGAATGTAGTTTTCTTTCTTAAGCAACTATGTGTATGTCGATAACATGTACTGAGTTGGGAAAAGGCAGAGTAGCAGTAATTCTGAATATTGTCATATAGATGGAATTTAAAACAAGAAGGTGGAGTAAATAATTTTAAGGAAAGTGTAGACTGGAAGGAAAAGAGTGTTCCAAGGATGAGGCTTGAAGAGTTTCAACTTTAGAGGTCAAATTGGAGAAGGATCTGGTGAGGAAGAAGAAGTGTATCTGGAGAGATATGAGATAAACAAGAAGAATGTGACATCCCAGCAGCTTAAGAAAAAAAAAATATCAAGGAAGGACTATTTAGCTGTGCTGAATGAAGTTGTATTATCAGATACCATGAGGATTGAAAAATGTCTATTAGGCTTAGAGCATGGAAGTCATTAATGACCTATAGGAGACCAGTTTTGGTGGATGTACAGCATATTTTCAAAGACCCAAACTCAGTAGCAGACTGACTCCTGAGAAGTTATGGGAAGAACACCAACATGCTAAAGAGATGTTTCTCTGTAAGTACTGAAGGCAACTATTGGATAGTTGGATGGGAGGGTGAAAATAGACTTTGCCTGCATCTCAAAACTTTTTTTTTTTCATTTTCCTAAGTCTTCTGGCTGGTCAATATAACATGGTAAAAATAAAGGAACTAAAAAGTGCTCAAGATGGGAGTTGTAAACTCTCCTTGCTGGGAAAGAAAGGTATGGAGAAGATGATGAAGAGGGATTGCTCATACATATCTTCTAGCTAAGACTTCAAAATCTATCAGGAGATCCATATTTATCCTCCATCTAGACCAGCCATTCTCAAGCCTGGCTGATCATAAGAATGACACCTATACTTGTAAGTATACTAGTTCAGCAAACAAGTGGTGAGCCTGAGAATCAGCATTCTACAAGGTCCACAGGTGACTCTGATGATCAGTCAGAGAACCACTGCATCAGCTAAATCTTGGTTTTAATTTCTACCATAATGCTTCCTGAAAATTCCAACATAACTGTTTCCCCTGTTTCTCTCATTGTTTTGTAGAATATTGACCACAAAGAGAACATATTTTTGATTCAGTAATAGTGCCAATAAGTGTGAAAGAATTAATTTTTCTCCTATCATCAGAGGAAACCAAGCCTGAAAAATAAGTGTAACATAATTATTTACATCCACAGGGCAGTTAATTTACAAAGTTGCTCATATTATTCTGGAATGAATATTGGGAGGCGATTATCAACTCAACTTCATTTTTCATATGAGGAAACTGACAGAGAGATTAAATGCATAGCCATTACATGATAAAGTGAAGACTTCTATCCAGATGTTTTATCTCCAAGTACAAGTTGTTCTTTTGAGGGAGTTGGGGTGCTGATCACCATACTGATTTTTGAGATGGAGATCTACACAAGCGGGGACAATCAGCCTGGTGACTTGTAATATAATCTATACCTTGACACTTAAATACATACATGCATTCATTTTGAAAATGATTGGCTCCATATCAAGCACAGAAAGAAAAATAAAGTAGTAACTATCATGATTTCTGCCCTCCAATGAGCCTGCAGTCTCAATGCCATGATGGGACACTTCCTTCTATAATGCCCAGATAGCTAATAACACAAGGCTGCTAGGCTAAGTGCACAATGAGTACTACGAATCATATTCTTAACAGCTGCTAAAGATTAGACAGAGGTCAATTTAGTGCATCTTATGAAGCCTTCCACTTGTACATTCTGGGATGAACCCTGTCAATGCATTCACATGCTCATACATTTTTTGTAAAATGTGCAAAAGTAAGACTTTTTAATTGTAAGATGTTTTAATGGTCTCTTTCTGCTTTGACTTCAACTGCATCATATTGTTTTTCATGTCTGTTGGTGTAGGAATGGCCCTGGACATTTTGGAGATCTGGTTAAAGGGAGTTAGAGTCGGGGATATATTTAGTTCAGGGTTAGTGGACTATGTTTATGTGGCTCACAATCACTTCCGTGCATTGTTAAATCATAGTGAGCAGGGCTGGTATAGAAGTAGCTTTCAGGAATATGTGTACTGCTCACTGCCAGCTCACCAGCATCATGCACAACGGTCTGGGTGAGTGGTCTTCTCCCAAATGAACATGTCTCATGGTGCCTGCCACAAGTATGTGTTAATATGTGGGCAATTTTTAATGAGTGTATCAATTCAAAGATTATTTATAAGTAGTCACTGAATAAGAAAACTTGAAATCCTTGAAATTTTACAGGTCACATGTGAGGAAAACGTGTTAGAGATTTCTCCAAACTTGACAGCAATTCTCAACTATAAATTTTTGTTTTAAAATCAATGATGTATGCTAGAGGAAAGCCTGGGTTATCTGTCTAGTCTCCATATAGAAAAAGATAATATAGAATTGCTGTCCTCTGAAGAGGATGGTCATATTTTGTTATTATTACTATTTATTACTTTCAAGTGTACAAAGCAATATAGCAGTTAGACATTCACCCTTCACAAAGTGATAAACCTCACCCCAAACTACTACCCCTCTGACATCTTATATACCTGTTACAATACCATTGACGATCTTCCTTATGCTAAACTCCACCTCCAGTTAATATATATATATATATATGTATATATATATATATATATATATACATATATATATATATATATATATGTATATATATATATATATTTGACGTATAATATTATTCAACTTCAGCTTAAATTGTACAGCACATTGGTCAGGCATCTACACAGTCTCTGAAGTGATCCCCTTGATAAGGTGCCCATCTGGTACCCTACACAGTCTTTACAACATTGTTGATTATATTCCTCATACTGTATTACATATCCCCATGACTATATTGTGTCTACTAATTTGTTCCTTCTAATCCCTTCATCTTCTCCTCAAATAATATTTTTTTTTTCATAAAGGACATCCTCCCCAAACTCTTTACATTTCATGTCCACCCTACCCACACACACACACAAAATGGATCTGCCACTGAGTTTAGGGAGTGGATAGGTCACAGGGGAGGTTAGGCAAGGCTTCATGACTTCTAGAAAGTGGGGAAAACATTCCAGGTAGACACATTTTGCACATGGAGGCAGTATAAAGCCCAGCTTGGAAGGAGCACTTGAAAACTGTTCCTATTGTCCTTGAAGGAAATCTATCCTTCAAGTTTTTGTGGGGTTGTTTCTTTGTTCCTATTGCTCGTATTGTTTTGTGTTTTTAGTCATTTAAATTTTTTTACATCTCACTGTTGAAGAGAGGAGGTATCTCCTAGTGTTTCCAGGTAGGGTTGCCACATAAAATATAGAGTGCCAGGTAAATCTGAATTTCAGATGAACAATGAACATGTTTAAGTATAAACGTATCCCATGCAATACATGAGACATATTTATACTAAAACACTATTTGTTGTTTATCTGAAATTCAAATTTGACTAGGCACCCTGTATTTTTATTTGCTAAATCTGGCAACTTCATTCCAAGGATAAAGTTGGGAATTCTGAAGGAAGGAAGACCAGTTTTAGTTTTGGAAACCTCTGACTCTGGGCCAGGGGTCTGCCTCTAGACACCGTTCACTGAATCAGCTGCCAAGCTATGTCCAAAGTACAGTTTTAGGATCTGAGGAGCCTCCTTCATCGATCCACACAGAGCAGAGCAGGTGGGTAAAGAGACAGCACTGTTGCATGATGGATTTTGCCCATTCATGTTTGTGGCAAAACTTTCTTCTGGGAAACAAATGTCAGAGAGTGAAGTAAAGGCATTCCCCAGTGAAGACCACAATTAGCACCAGTGAAATGGAACCCAGGAGAGCTTCACTCAAACAGATCTGAGGAACGGAAACCTGATTTTGTGCAAATCCAGGGGTGGTTTTGTTTGGTTGATTCTTAATGTATGCTTGGCCTTCCTTATAAACAGCTTTGAAAAGATGTTTGGAACATACTTTGCTTTCCTCGATTCAAAAATAGTTCAATACAGCTTTTTAATTTCAAAACTCACTTACATACAATATTGTGCTCATTTATACCCTAGTCAAATATGGGTTTGTTGTGTAGATGGCTTACGGTCACTAGATTTAGCAAATAAAAATACAGACTGTTCAGTTCAATTTGAATTGGTTGTTTTTTCTTTTTTAATTTTAATTTATTAGTTTCAGGTGTACAAGACAAGGTAATACTTAGACGTTCATCATTTCAATTTGAATTGTTGATGGACAACAAATAATATTTCAGTGCAAAAGTGAGATAACATTTGTTATCTATCAGCAATTCACATTTAGATGTGCCATGTGGCTTATTTGGTATCCCTATATGGAATACAATCTGATATTCCTGATTTTGAAGTTACACAAAGGTGAAGAAAAGAAAGGAAAAAGAGAGAATTTTGTAAGCACACAACATACTGCATTTTATTGAGACTTCTGGCAATAGGGAGATTTGAAGTTTCCCTAGATCAGTAGAATTATATTCCTACACAGTCTCTTGGGTAGGGTCACTCTGGGTTTTGTGACCCAGTCAGCACCTGAGAAAAACCAGGTATTTGAAAAACCAAATGATGGACACCTGCTCTGCACACAGTCTGCTGCATAAATCTCCTAACTCAGCGCACATGCCAAAGATCATCCCTTCTCCAGGATCCAATTGGGTTTCTAGCAGAGGGCCTGACAGTTTAGAAAGGAATATCTTCCAAAGTATCATCTGTAGCAACTTCCGCAGATTCATGGGTCATCTACAGAAGCTAACACATTCAACTTAACATGGAATGAAGACTTCATGCACTACACCTTTGGATATTTCTCGACTTCTTCAGGTACCTCATTTCTCCTTCAAGATTTCACTTCTCTTTGAAAATGTGACTACCTGAGTTTTTTACTAGGGGAAACTGGTCAAAGATGAAAAACCTGCTTCAGGAGGGAGCGAGTCCCTTGGGTTTGGGAGACTGTGTAAGCATTTTGTGGGCATGTTACAGAAGTGATGCATATTTGAGTGAAAATATTTGTTGAGTGTTTGGACTTGATAATATGACGGTTTCTCAGGTCCTCAAATCTGATGTACCACAGGCTCTAGGATCATATAGATTTAGTTTCATATTCACAACTTTGCCTTTTATTAATATTAACTTTGAGTAAATTACTGTATTTTTCTAGGCCTCTACTTCTTTGTCTGTAAAATGGGGGCAAGCCTAAGGAGTTGTTATAAAGATTAAAAAGATCATGGATATAAAGCACATAACAGTTATAGATACCAGTCATAGTGAAATGAATGTTAGCTATGATTCACGTTCCTTCTAGTTCAGAGATTATATATTTCTATGAACTTCTGCCAGAAAAACCAAAGATGGGTATTTAAAGAGACCAGGAATTTGGGTTTGTAGAAGAGGTTGGCTAAGTTCAATAGCATGAGATCCTACCATGGTAAAGATCAAAAAGATATCACGGGGTCTCTTCGTCGGTATGTTTTTGGAATTGGCTCAAGGAGAATGAATTTAGGCTCTGCTTTTCTTGTGTCTCTCTCTCTGGCACCTGGCACAACATTAAGCACATTTTTGGTGCTCAGGAAATAATGTTTCATGGAGAATGTGCTCTTCTTTGCCATAAATGAGAGTAGGGACTTTGATGTTTATTCCATGAAACCTCTGGCTAGAAAGAAACAAGAAAGAAATGCAGTCACAAGGACACAATGAGGCTTTTCTGTTCTTTAATTTCTCTGCAGACCTTCTAAAAAGTGGTTGTGAGCTTAGTTGTGGATAAAGAATTCCTATTTGCATTTTAAGCAGCTCTTAGCTAGGGGATCTCACTTTTTGAAAGGGCAGTCTCAAGCATCCGAGGTAAAAGTTCTTTGACTGTTTCAGTCTTTTGTCCAAATAAGCACAGATTAATATTTCTAACTGCCTGCTAATCTGTTTTTCAGTAATTTGCAGAAACCATTGTCTTTTTTTTTTAAGGATGTCATCTTGATTTGATCCATTCTTCTAAAATAGCACTATCCCACAGGTCAGCAGATTCAAATAATAAATACATTTGACACAGAGGCTTTATAAAAATTAGTTTGTTTCCTGCCCACATAAGGAATGTGTTGTGTATGCACAATAAACCGGGAAGATTAGTTTATGAAAATTTTAGGTCCACCCTGAGTGCACAGAGATAAGTTCTAAAAATAAAGCTGACTGAGACTCTCCTTCCCCCTCCCCCAAAGGTAAATGCTGAGTGTAATTCTTCCAGAGCCTTGAGACTAAAAAACAGCAATTGGTCATTATTCTGCAGTCTCACAGTGCCACCTTTTGGTGCTTGGTCTCTCTCGTTACCTGAAAGTAAATTCCAGACAAACAATTCTTTGGGTGATTTTTACAATCTGGCTTCCTTGGTTATGGCTTGAGATAATTTCCCTGGAGAGTTCAGGTTTAGGGTATGATAATATACTTTGGATCTGCAAAGCATTAAAAGGGAGGATATTGTCAGATATATGCTCTAGCCATGGACACAGGCCAGATGCATTCATAAGGAAAAGAGACGGCCCTCTTGTCCTGGTCCTTTCTTAACTGGTTGCCTTTGCTGTTACCTATCAGCACCTTTCTTACTTTTGCAGGAAGCCTCCGTTAGTTTCATTCTTTGGCCTTCTAGTTACGTTGCTGGGAGCTTTCTTATGGCCATTTATAACAGGTGACAACACTGTATTTTCAGAGAAATAAAACCAAGAGGGCAATAGCGACCATATCATATTCTCGACATGGCATCATTGGAATATTTATCTACAGTATAGAGTGGGCCGCAGTGAATTATTTATAATTGGGGCACACTTCATTTTATTTATTTAATTAAATTAACAGTTATTTATTTATTTACTTATTTATTTATTTATTTATTTATTTATTTATTTATTTATTATTTACGATTGGGGTTGTATTTCAGGCATTAACTGAAACTAGACTTGAGTTAAGAATACTACGTATGGTCAAATAATATGGTGAAGTCTGCTGACGAGTGCCATCCAACGGAGAGTCAGGGATCTTCAATAAGGGAAGTGGCTCATCGAACCTTAGTAACAGTGTGTGACAAGTTTCAACTTGTTCGGTGCAATGAGTCGGGTGTGAGCTACGGGTAAGGGGAGTGTTTTAAAGTGTGCCATAAATTGCTGATCACAAACAATGCATGAAATTTTGTTTCAAACTGCAAAAAAGGGGTAAAGAAACACAGGAAGTGTTAAAATTAGTTTATGGTGATACCGTAGTGACCATGACCTGGCACCATGCGACTTCTGGCTCTTCCCCAAAGTCAAAATGATCATGAAAGGTAAACATTTTGAATCAATTCAGGACATCAAGGCAGCCACAACAATGCAACTAAAGACAGTCATGAAAGAGGACTTCCAGAACTGCTTCAGAAAGTGGCAAGAACGATGGGATAAATTTGTTTGGAGCGAAGGGGGGTATTTTGAGGGGGATTAATGACAATGTGTCTTTTACTGTAATATATATATATATATATATATATATATATATACATATATATATATATATATGTATATATATATTTTAAATTTAAACATTCACCGTGTTTTCTGATCACAACTCGTATAGTAAAATAAATCTATCTGGGCCAACATTTTGGAGGGAACTTTAAAACAGCCCGAGACAATGAGATTGTGTTTTATGCTTGTGGCTTCTGGTTGGAAAACTTGAGAGAGAAAAAAACTGGCTGAGTTCTCTACAACTAGGTTTAATGCACGCCAAAGCCTTAGAATTTCAAGTCAACCATTGTGGCTGAGTTTCTACACTGCCCCAATAGTTACTCAACTGAATGAAAACACAACCTCTGTTGTTTGCTCTCATATATCCAACAGAAATAGTAGTATTTTTCCTCCTTTAGTTTTCAACCAGAAATTTTGGTTTGATAGAGACAGTCTGTATTGGCAACATTGTAGAGCGCTTGTTTTATTCTGAGTTCCAAGAAGGAAATAATGAAGAGATGTTAGAAATAGAAGTTCTGGTCTCTACTTTCAATTTGTATTTTAATATACAAGATAAAGAATACCTTTTGGTTAGAATGTTTGAGCTCCTCTACTTACAAAAATCCTACCCATCTGTCACCTTCCAGTTCAGCTTTTATTTACTCCAAAAGCCATTCTATAATAAATGCTCCAATAGAAGTCTTTCTTTACTTTGAATATCTTTATCTCTTTTACATTATGACAGTGTGTTGTGTACTAGAGATGGAAATGTCCTCGAAATCACAGACCATGTCTTACTGACATTAGTGCTTTGTTCCTCAAACGCTCTTAGTAAGTGATTTCTGAGTAAAATTATGAAGGTACACGTGGCAGAAGCTCAAGAACATTTCTAAAACACAGCAATATAGCTCAATATGGTACAAATATCTCTGTGAGTATATAGCCATCACCTCTCAGTCATTTCTTTTTTTCTTCTGCCCAATCTAAATTCTGCTGCCACAGCAGTCAAAAACAAATTTGACCCTATTCCTCTTCTACTGTAAAAGCTCCATGCTTCTTTCTGGCCTCTGGAATAGGCTCCACACTCCTTAGATGGGTCTACCAGGCTTGTACCAATTCATCTCTACAATTTTTCTTCTTATCGTTCCACCCCATTCACACCTTGGTCGTACTCTGACTTCTTCTGCTGTTACCTTTTTCTCAAATATCCTTCCCTCATTTTCCTGCCTGGACAAATTTTCTTCGTTATTCAAGACTCAACATAAAAGTTTTCAACCTCTGTTTAGGATTTTCCAAAGATCCAAGGCAGAGTCTCAACTTCCTCTTGGATTTTACATAATTTTGTTTATTATTTTATTATAGGACATACCATGTCTTGTATCACATTTTCCCTACTTACACTAAATCACTTACTAGACTTAAGTGATTTAAAGAGAGGGACCATATTGATTTATTTAGATCTTCAAGCAGCTAGCCCAGTTTCTAACACGTAGCAAGCTTCCATAAATGTGTAACAATGAATAAATCAATAATCCTGAAGGGTAATAATAATGACACTGGACTGGGAATCGGTAGGCCTGTGTTCTAGACTCAGCCGTTTCTTTCTATTGTGATCTCAGACAGTTTAATCTTACTGGTCTCTGATTACCAGCATGAACAATGAGTGTTTCAGATTAGGTGATGTAGCAAGTTTCTTCTGATACACGGCCTGTGAAGTTTTGGCTCCTGAGTAACGTTCATTGAGGCAGGCTTTCTGGAAACCTCCAAATTTAATAAGTTTTAATCGATTAGTCATGAAAGACTCTTCCAGATTTGGTATCTCAGGATGTATTGAAGATACATACCAAGTAAGTAATGAAAAGATTGGAATTTCTGGAAAGAATGGATTTTAATCTTGAGCTTCTGATATGTTTAGAGATAACTAAAATGTTACAAATTCTGTCAATTCTTATTTACTTGAGGTTAATTAATGAACATCACAGAATAAAGAGACATCATGTTAACCTGTGAATAAGTGAATTGATTCTTTTATAAGCTATCCACATTCAGTGTCAGACTAAATTTCATAAAAAGTAAAATCCACACATAACATTTTGGAGGGTTGAATCCAGAGCATTTTCTTAGACATTCTAACAAGGGGTCTATAGGGCAGTTACCTAACATGCAAGTTTCCAATTATGTCATATTCTATGCTTTTTTTTTTTTAATCTATGCCTCACTTTTTAAAAGAGAACAGAAATCTAAGAAATTGAAGACTGGCCCCTGAGTATTCAACTCTACTCAATATGTAATGATGTCTAACTGACATTTCAAACTTAACATGGCATAAACAGAACTCTTCATTGTCTCAAATGCCCCAAATTCACTTCTCCAAGTATTACCTATTTAAGCAAATTCCATCATTAGTAGCTCAAAGGTTCAGGACAAAAACTTAGAAGTCATTATACATTCTTCTCTTCCCCTGAATCCCATCGTCCAATTCATCATTCAGCTATAACTTTAAAATATATTCTGCACACAATCACTTCTCACCACTCCACTGCAGCCACTCTTTCTCAAGTCACCATTATCTCTTACGTAGATTATTGCAATAATTTCTGAAGAGGTTTTTCTGACTTCACGTTTGCTCCCTTACATAGAGAACCTTCAGGAATTGGTAACCACTGTGATCTTTGTAAAGCAAACTCCCCTATTTAACAGTTGTTAGTGGCTTCCAAATACCGTGTTTCCCTGAAAATAAGACCTAGCTGGACAATCAGTTCTAATGCGTCTTTCAGAGCAAAACTTAATATAAGACCCGATCTTATTTTACGATAAGACCAGGTATGGTATGATATAATATAATATAATATAATATAATATAATATAATATAATATAATATAATACTGGGTCTTATATTAATTTTTGCTCCAAAAGACACATTAAAACTGATTGTCTGGCTAGGTCTTATTTTCAGGGAAACATTGTACATTTTGAATAAAATCCAAACTACCTTCCATGGTCTACCCAGCCCAGCATTATCTGGCCTTGCAATATCCACAACCTAATCTCCTTCTCTTCTTCCTCTGGTTTACTTTGCTTAGTCCATGCCCCCCTCCCCTTTTTTTTGGAGTTTTAAACATACCAAAATATTCTCGTATCATATCATGGCGTTTGTATACTTATGGTTCCTTCTACATTGAATGATCTTCCCATATGGCTGGCTTATTCTCATTATATAGGTCTCAATTAGAGTTCTCACGGAGAATTTCTGTGACCTTCCTACCGAAAACAACTCCTATTATAGTAATTCTGTCAAAATTACCCTATTTTATCTTTTTCATAGCAAATATCAGCATCTTAATTATCTTATTTATTGGCTTATTTACTTAAATATTATCTGATCACCTCCACTACAATGAAATCTCCTTGTAGATGGAGATCCTGCCTCTCTTATTAAGTGTTGTGTTCCACTCTGTTAGAAAGTATGGTCAACATGTCATAGAATCTCAATAAATATTTGTTAATTGGATAACCAACCAAGCTTTACTATTACTATACATGAGCATTTGGAAAACAGAAGACAAATAGCTGATTAATAAGGACTTGGATATCCCCCAAACAATATAAAATCCTTTGCTTTATAAAGGAAATTTGTAATACATGGATATAAACTAAATGTGCATAAAAATTTTTTTAAGACATTGTCCTTTTAATAAAGATTCAAAACTAGGCTTACATATTTTGCCATAAAAACTTTAAAAAATTAAGCAAGACAATAATGAAAACTAAATTCAAGACAGTAGTTGCCTCTGAGAGGAGAGGTAGGGAGAGATGAAGTCTGAAAACAGCTCATAGGGTAAATATAAGTTATAGAAAATATGTTATTTCTTGAGTTTGATGAAGAGTTCACACCTGTTTGTTATATATTAATTTACAAAGCAAAATAAGATAGTTCCATACATATAATTGACCAAGTATAACAATTTATTTAATTTTTCACACTGAAGTACAAAGACAGTATTTAGGTTTAAAATAAAGATGTAGTTTTTTGCATAAGTTTATGCTTATACTGATGAATTTCAATTTCCCTATAGAATGAGTCAAATCTTTAAGATTTATTTTATCACAAAATGATGGGAATGCCATAGAAAAGTGTTACTTAAATATAATATGAATTTGTGGTTAGTTATTTTTTTTTTGTCTTGAGAGTATTTATTTATTTACTTTTTCTTTTTTATTTATTTTTTATTTATTTTTTATTAGTTTCAGGTGTACAAGACAAGGTAATACTTAGACGTTCATCATTTATATCCCTCATACTGTGAATCCCCTCCCCCCATCCATTATCCCTCAGACCTCACACCGAGCCATCACATTATATATATAAAATTATAGTTGGCATTCATTAATGTTTAGCTTCTGGTGTACAATGCCATGATCAGGCATCCACATTATCTCTGAGGTGGTCTCCCAAATAGGACGCATGTCCATCGGATACCCAACAAAATCTTTACATTATTGAATAAGTTCCCCAAATTAATTTTCAAAAAACCCTGAGGCCATCTTGTGGTTACCAGCTGCTTCCTAATCCCTTCACCTTTCCCCTTATCCCCAACTCCCCCCCCCGGCCCCCGCCCATCTAACAACTCTTGGTTTTTTCTTTGTGTCCTCAAAACTGTCTCTGATTAGTTCATTCACATATTCTTTTCTTCAGATTCCGCATATAAGTGAGATCATATGGTACTTGTCTTTCTCTTTCTGACTTATTTCACTTAACATAATGTTCTCTAGATCCATCCATGTTGTTGCAAATGATAAGATTTCTTTCTTCTTTATGGCTGCGTAATACTCCATTGTATAAATGTACCACAGCTTCTTAATCCAGTTGTCTACCGATGGGCATTTGTACATAAGATTTTTAAAAATATTTTCTCCCTTTTCTCTTTGGCAAGTGTTTATAGAGATATTTATCAGAGTGAGAATATCATATGTGTTAGATAGATAGATGATAGACAGACAGAATCTAACAATTATTCATGATTATCAGTTAGGGTCCAAAAGGAGATACCACACTACAATTGAGTTATTTGAGGAAAGTTTAATAAAGATATACTATATAAGGTTGGGAACAGGGTTCAGGAGGGACTCTGGTGCTAGTAACAGCAATGGGCCATTATTACCTATTCATTAAGGGTGAAAAAGCAATTACCTAAACCCAGAGAGAGGTGTCCAGAGAAGAAGTCTCCTGACAGCAGCTGCAGCCTTTGCTAAAAGGATGGAGCTAACCCAAGGTGACCTGCCAGAAATAGAATTAGGAAAATTGCTGTCGCACTGCACTCTCCTTCCCACTGGTTTCCCATGGGCAGAGACCTCCTGGGCAGAGCTCTACCGAAGCCTGGAGCCCCCTGTGCTGCACACCTGGGTCACCCTCACAGGGCACAGAGAAGGGTCGAGTGGGCGAGAATGGCTCTGCAGCAGCAAATGGAAGATATCCAGCATGTAAGGGAAATTCAAAGAAAACCATAAACTATGGTCTCATCAAAAAGTCAACAGGCCAGGTGCAACAGAGCCACAGTCTAGTCCTAAAGCAGGGTTGATAACTGTGGGGACAGAGTCCCAGAGAGCAGTTTGCAGGCTCTCGGCCTCACATGGAAAGGTGCTGGCTTGGGTAGTAGATGGCTGTCAGCTGTGGCTAATTAACCATCAGTTGTAACCAGTTAGCCAATTAGCCACTGATATAACTGCCCCAGCTGTGCTGGTTGGGGAGTGGGTCGAGAGAGTCCAGTCGAGAGAGTCAGTCGAGTGGAGTCGGTCGGTTGGCAGAAAAGCGGACAGCAGGTCACATGTCGTGTGACTCCAGCCTCCAGTGAGACTATAGTGGTATGACTCCCCTACCTATGGCTCCGTGGGTGTTCCTTTATGGCCTAGCCACATCCTGCATTCTTATGTGGGGAGCAGGAGCTGAGATGCCACAGGACGCCCTGCACAACGAAAACCTTCTAAAAGTTTTCTGCCAAGGTACAGGTATACTTTCGCACAGGAATCATGCCTGAACATAGAACTTCCTTTTTCTTCTTTTCCTTTTGTACTTACCTTTTATAAACCTGAGATGGTGACACTGGCTCTTCTCAGAAGTGCAAGAGGGCACGTAGTAGGAGCAATACTAGCCTAGTGCCACAGCTGTCGTGTAATAGGGTACACAATAACAAGTTTTGTTGTGCTCAGAAATCCACATTATTTTTTAACAACTTCACATAGAAGAAATGAGTAGATTTTAATTTAGCTTTCTGAAGGTAAAGCTAGGAAAATATGAAACAAAAGAACCAAATACTGTTAAATTTTACTAACTGGTGAGGTTTGAAGCATTCTAATTAAGAAGCACTATCAAACTGCTCACAGTTTCATATTGCTCCTCACAGCATATACCTGGTTTTCAATAACTTTCAGGTAATTTTTAAGAGACACCACAACCATCGTAAGGAATTACTGATACGTTCTCCAGCATGGTAAAAGAAAATACCGAAAGGTTGTATGTCGGTCCTTTCCATTTTATGACCTTGGCCCCAAACAGTTGGACTTCAGCAAGAGAGCAATCATAGAAATACTTAAACTTCCTGCTTTTTATTTTCCTTGGAACTTTCATGCTCTTTATTTGACCCAAAGTGATTTGGCAAAGAAGATTACAGAATATTTCATTCAACTGTTATGGACTTAGGCATGGAAGAGAAAGAGTTGGGAAGACCAGGCACATACAAAAAATATATAAAGGAAAATGAAATGGGCCTGAAAGAACTAGGAATGGGGTGATGGAAATGATACTCCCCAAGATTTATTCCAGACTCTAAACTTAAATTAGGGATTCTTAACCATCCAGAGTTATCTATAGAGCACAAAGAGAGTGACAAAGGTAAAAAGGAGAAAGGAAATGGAGAATTTACAAGAAAAAGGAAACAGGATTAAAGCTTAGGATAAGAGATAGAAGGGAGAGAGGAGGTGGAGAAGGGAGCAAGGGCAATGGAATGAAGAAAACTGAAACCTCATGGGAAACCAGTCTACTCAGAAGGTATAGGGGTCATAGTGGCTTGACTTCTTCCAGGCATGAAGAAGCCAGTTGCAAACAGTTTTAGTAGTGGAATTTTGAAAGGGAAATCCAAATTTATTTTGACAAATATATCATTAAAGGAAAGAATAAAAGGTATTTAAGAAAACATTGAACACTTGAATTGTTAACACGTATGATGAAAAAGCCATCAGTTCCCAGTCCTAAGTTATGAAATGATCAACTTAGTATTTTGCAACTTTAAACAATGCCATTTTTCAGGAAAATAAATAAATAAAAAGCTAGCAGTATAAATGGAAGCCAGGCAGTAATAAGTCAGAATGAAAAGAAGGGCATTTTCCTTTGCTTTCTTTCTTTCTTCAAATGCTTTACCTTTCCATCTATCAGGATCACAACTGTTGCTAAGAATACTGTGTGCACACACACTCAGACACACACACGTGTGTGCACACATAGCTGCTTCTAGAGGAAAGGAGTTTTTAAGAAGATAATGTGAGTCACTGAATCAGCTAGTATATGGGAGTCATTGTCAGGTTTGCCTGACTGACTGATGAGTGTGAAGTGTAGTGTAGGTCACACACCCGTGTGTGTGTGTGGGTGTGTCTGTGTGTGTGAGTGTGTGTGTGTGTATGTGTGGAGGGAGAAAGAAATACAGGAACTGTCACCTAAATCTGAGCCCCCAACAGTAAGAAACTGTTTTTACAATTTAGTTTCAATTGTCCTAAGCAGTAAAATTTCCTTGGCTCTGTTTGGGAGCCAGTTCCATAAATAAGTCTTTCTGCATGCAAGGGAGAATTTTCCCACATTCAGGTATAATTTCTTTCCCTTAGTGTTATTTACCTATTCCCAATTATACTTTGAGAAACCTCTAAAAAATTATTTGATCTATCTGGCTAGGAATGATAACAGTAAATGAACAACCAAAGACGTTTCTATTCTAATATGTGTTTCCTGGAGTAACACAAAGGAATTTTGAATGGTAATCAGCTTGATTAGGTGGAAATGCAGTGAAAATCTGGAACAGGATCATTTTCAAGTTTCACATGTCACAGCCTTGTACAAGCACTGACTAAATCCATGATAGAAAGATCTTTGGGTTGGCCCAAAGAGATGAGATCCTATATAGCAGCTTTCGAATAGATCCTGTGTTTGAATAAATGTATTCCTACGGTAGATAGTGAATTCCCAACTATAATTAAAGGTCGCAATTGTTTGCCCCACGTGTACCATTAGC
Source organism: Rhinolophus hipposideros (assembly GCF_964194185.1). Classification (NCBI taxonomy): domain Eukaryota; kingdom Metazoa; phylum Chordata; class Mammalia; order Chiroptera; family Rhinolophidae; genus Rhinolophus; species Rhinolophus hipposideros. The sequence continues at coordinate 27,346,611 of NC_138070.1, read as the reverse complement.
TTTGCTCCTTCTTCCTTGTTGCTTGAATAATCATATAAAATTTTAGTATGTTACTGCACTTTTAAAATTATTATAAGGTTCATGGAAAATTTGACATGTTTTATTTTAAAAATCTAATTCAGTGGGCGTGCATATACCATTTCCGTGACCCAATCTAAATCACCTTTAGACTAAATATATGAGCATGAAAATAGAAAATTTATACTTTTCTGGAAAGTAATTTAGTAATATTTATCAAAAAGAATGTCCTTAACTTGGGGGTCAAAAATTCCTTTTATAGAAAGTTACTGTAAAATCACAATTATAAATGTAAACAAAGATCAGTACATTTTGTAGATTTATTTATAACTGACTAGCAAGTGTGGAAATTAAAAAAAAAAATCAACATAAGAGGATGAGTTAACTAAAGAATGATGCATCACTTAATGGGATGTTTTACAATCATCTGAAGAATCATATTTAAAAACTTTTTGATGATGTGACAATGCTCACAATATAATCTTATGTTTAGAAAAGCTAAATGAAAAGGAATTTTGAAGATAATTCTAATTTTTAAAAACATATGACATGTATCTTAGTTATACCAATAATAGCTGAAAGACCAACTACAGGTCCAGTCCATGACTAGGAAAAAAATTTACATTTACACAAATACACATGTACCCAGAGCCCAGAAGATGATACAAACTATTGATTTTCTTTCATATCAATTTCACCTTTCAAATTATACTGTGTCTGCTTTGGTAGGCACCTAATATTTCCTTCACATCTGAGAATCCTTTCGTCTTTTAATCTCTTTCTTCTCTCACTGGAAGTCTTGCTCCATCCTAGAGGAACAACGTGCTGCTTGCCAACATTTTAGGTTCTACGGGCTTTTTTAAAAGAATAAATTATCCACAAGGTAAACAAGCACTTTTTTGCCAGTATTGACCACCTCTAGCTGTCATATTCAAAACCCCTTCTCATGTGGGTGTAGGGGGCAAGGAAAGAGAGGAAGGAGAAAGGAAAATTCTAGACACACACACACACACACACACACACACACACACACTCGTGATTGAAAGGATAATTATCAAAATATTATGAGTGGTTATTCTTGGGTTTGGGGATTCTGGATGACTCTAAATTTCTTAATTGTACTTTCTGTATTTTCAGGGTTTTCTAAAATAAACATATTTTATAACCATAAACGTTTCTGTTTCATGTCCAATGTGAAAGAGGATATATAAATCTTCAAACTGCAAAATACTGTTAACATTAGCCTTCAGTCTACGTCAGTGTTCTTATACCTAACTTATACCTTGTTATAGATACAAAAATACTTTTTTAAAAACAAAAGACTAGGAATTAAAATAAAAATAAACACATGAGCAAAAAAATATCCATCCCAGAGAGAAGCTAGTTTATATTCAACATTAGCCTCTAAATTAAATATGTATAAGATATTTTCTCTTGATTCATTCCGTTTATTATTTCTATTGAATCATAGCAAACTATATTTATCAAGAAATTTGTTCAGGAGGGGTGTTACTTTAGGACAAAGTAAGCCCTTTGGCTGTAATTCAAATTCCAATTGTGTGAGGCAATTGGATTTTGGAGAGGAAGTTGTGTTATTATGCTACTAGTTAATATCAGTGTCTCTTGGGGATTGTAGAAGAGTGGCTTCTGAGAGCCAACAATCTCCCAAATTGTTGTTCTGAGAGTCCAAATTGTCTCCAGCAACACCCTGGACAACCCTGACCTGCAGTTCTACAGGGATCATTTCATCCATTAAAATGCATAAGTTATATAGAATTCAATGGCTTACATTCAATCAATGCTCTTGAGAAGATATTTTAAGGTAACAATGTGAGCTTTTGGGTTCAGACCTTCTAAGGTGTCATGACTGAAGCTGAGACAGAAATGTCAGCTTTGCTAATTAAGGTGTGACTGTTTCATCTCCTTTTCAACTGACCTGGCAAATCGGAACTCCAGAAGGTGGTAAATTGTGACCAACCCTTGGGATTCACTCATTCTTTTGTTTTTAGAAAATTCAGGTGGTGTGAATTCAAACTATTAATCCTTCTATAGCATCATCTGTACCAAATTGTACAATTTGGCCTTCGCCTTGACAACTCTTAGCAAGCAAGCATTTTGACAGGAGACCATCTGTGGTAAACAAAATACACAGTGTCTACATAAAACAGAAACTGAGAGAACAGTGCAGAGGAACAAATAATTGTCTGAAATGACCTGGAGGTTGTATTTAGAATTTTAGGGAAGAATGTATGCCAAGAGTTGAATATTTCAGACAGATTTCTGTCTGAATGGCTTCAGGGACTAAGACTCTCCCTAGAGGATTGCAACGATGAGAGAGAAACATTTAATAAATAGCTACCAGCATTGGATTAAGAAGCTGGCTCTAATCCTTTCCCTTTCATTAACTGACTATTTCCTGGGGTAATCCACTTGACCTCTTGGTATTCTGTCTCTTTTCTGCATTAACTAGTTGTGTGTTGCCTTGCATAAGGCATTTAGCATTGGTTTGTCTATCTAATAAGCTTGACTATTTCTAGGAATTGTCTCACCCTCTCTTCAATGAATTTCCTCAGCTCCATTCCAAATAATAAGGCTGCCCTCCCCCACCTTGGCCAAAATGCATTGCTCCAATCAGATTTGTTCTCTTGTGTTTGGAATAGAGACTAAGAGATTACAACTCAAAATAATCTTTCTGTTCTCTTGAATTCAGACATGAACTTGAGGTCTCTTGGCAGCAGCCATTTACCATCATGTATGTGTACAAGGAAACTGAAGAAACTATTCTGGACAAAATAGACGATAAAGCAGATTTTTAAAAAGGCACAGAGGAAAAAAACTCAGATGATTTACTTGCTCTTGAAGTCTAGGTATACTTATCTCTCCAAATTTTAGGAGATATTCTAGTATCCTTATTACTATTTCCCCCCCTTTAACTAGTTTGTCATTTACAGCAAAAGGAAAGCTAACTAAATGTTTTATAGGAGTTTGGTCTCTGATTTGCTCCTATTTTTATATGGAAGTATCACTTATAAATCTTTGGTTCTCAATGAGGAAAATAAAATGATGCTATGCAAAATTAGTAAGCTGAATTATATGAGCCCTGTCATTCCATTCTGTTCTGTCTATTTCTAATTCTGTTTCTGTTAAGGTCAAAGTTTGGTAAGACATCCACACGTAAAATCCATCACCTTTTTTTTTTTTTTTTTTTTGTCATTTACGCTTTATTGGTCATCTCAGTTTAAAATATATTTTGTATATTTTTTCCTACTTTTTGGTATCTTTTGCTGTATTATGTTTTTTTAAAGTAAACTTTAAACATTAAAGGACACATAAATACAAAAACGTATACACATTATACGTGTTCACCTTGGTGAATTTTTACAAAGTGAACAGCCTGTGTAATCACCACCAGATCAAGATTTAGAATGCCACCAGACACCTTCCCTCGCCCCACAGGGTATTAACCCTTGGAGGTGACCTCCACCCTCTTCCTAGCCCCACAGATTTGTTCTGCCCCTTTGGAATTTTATACAAATGGATTCATACAGTTGGTAGTCTTTTATGATTATGAAAATAACATGATCATTTACAAAATTTAGAAAACAAAGTAAACTATAAAGAAGAAAATAATGGTTAGCGTGGTTTAGTATATGTTTTTCATTTATGGGCCATTTCTATGTTTTTCTCCTGTGAATTGCTTGTGAGGTTTTGGCATCTTTTTTCTATTTAAAGTTTGCTTTAAAAAAAAATGTGTTAAAGCACCTTTTCTGGAGTAAGGATATTAACACTTTTCTATCTTTGTTGCCCATATTTTTTCTTGGTTTGGCATTTACTTAATTTTATCATTTGGGGGTACAGATACTTTTACATTTTAGGTAAAATTTTTCTTTGTTATTTAATTGTTTTCTTACTTTAAAAGACCTTCCTAACTTACTATGAAGTCAGTTAAATATTCAACTGCATTTTCTTTAAAAATTGTTATGGTTTCTTTTTTATGTTTAGCTGATGCCAGCTCAAAGAGAAGCTAGAGTAGGAAGTGTTTTCCCCCTCTGGCTTTACTACGTGATTCTGATTTCTCGTACTTAGGTTTAGTTGTGACTTCAGTAATATCAGAAATTGCAAATTAAAAATAAAATTTAAACAAATACTTTTTATTCCTATGCAATTGGTAAGATCTGACACTTTTCAGGGCCAAAGCTGGCTCAGCTGGGAGAATGAAATGTCTGATTGTTGTAATAAGAGAACTTCTTGAGGTGAATCTCATTGCTTATGGGCCCATAAAATTTAAAGACAATAGCAAGTTAAAGACTTGAAGAGGTAATCAAAAGCTTAGTGACAGCCTTTGGAGTCAGAGTCATCTTGGTATTCTGGTACAACTTATCTGCTCACTGCTTTCTCTGTATGCGTTCAGTCTCCTCTCCCCGTATCTTTGTTTGCACAGATCCTCCCGTATTGTTATGGTCTCTGCCCTGTACGTCTCAATTCCAACTTCATCTCTTGAAGGAAGCTTTTAGCATACTTTATCCCACAGTGATGGTTCCCTCCTCTGAATTCAAAGTATTTACTCTGAAAATCAGTAGAACTGTTCTATGATAATGCTAGCTACTCTAAGAAATAAGTTCCAAAAAATTCAGTGGCTTAACCCAATAGAAACTTATTTCTTATTCATAACCTAGTACGGGTTTCTGGCCATTTGATATATTTCCTCTAAATGGTGATTCAGAAACCAAGATTCCTTCCATCATGCTCTCCTACAAAATGCTCCAAGGCCTTAGAGACACATACCATACCGTCTTGGCCTAGAAGTGATGGACGTGCATTTTTCTTGTATTCCATTGGAAAAGAACTAGTCATATGGCCTCACATGCAAGTATGATGACATATGTAGCTCCTGGCTGGATAACCCCTTTTGAATGCAACTCTATACAAGTGGGAGCTTGAATTTTGGTTGATGGTTAGCTCTCTTTTCCACATATTTCTTGTACTTAACTCACTGTCTATGCAATATTTCTCATTTCAGTCATTAAAATTCTTAGTAGTGACACAATAATATTTTTTTCCCTTTTTCTCTTAATTAAAGTTTATTGGAGTGACAAATGTTAGCAAAGTTATGTAGATTTCAGGTATACACTCCATGGCATAAAATATACTACCTTGAACATATATTGTTATCGTTAAATGTATCTTGATCAGTTTGTACTAAATTGGGAAAGTATCTAAGAATTACAGTAATGCAAAATTTCCCCAAAATGCTTAGATATTACTGTTACCTGGTTTGATGACTCCTGGGGACAAATGGATAAATAGAATAGAAATATTCTCTAAAACGGTGCTACTGTGCTTCCTTCAACAATAGTTATTTCACAAATATTTGTTGAGTAACTACAGTTTGCCAACCATTATGCCAGATGCTTTGGCAAAGGAGATGAGTATGTCAGAGTCCCTGAACACGAGATTTCACAGTTAAGCCCAATAATAAAAATCAGTTATGAACATACAGACTGGGAAGTATTCAAGAAGAGCACAGAAGCGCGGTCCTTCACTCACAGTTTAATCCATTGAGGTGAACAATAGATAGAAACCATGAGACTATTCTTTACCATGATAAAAATCAATGTTACTAATGTAAAAATAAAATTGGTATCGCACAATATAACATGCTTTTATGTAAATCATACTGTTTGCCTCCACTGCAATTCTTTGAGGCAAGTGTAACTGGTATTTCACTTTGGGAGGACTGAAAAACCAAGGCTCAGGGAAGAAAAGTGAGTTTCCCAAGATGATAAAATTAATACATAGTGGAGCTTGGAGTTATCCCACTACTGTAACAAGTTTGTATCATGTATTATATATCTTCTTAGATTCCTTCAACTTTTATATTTTTTTTAATATATGGACGTGAAGAATCACAACGGCACATTCAGTAATAGGAATACATCTTTATGTCCTGTCACCTGGTAGGTGCTAAAGAAATAAGAGTCCTAATGAATGGGTGAGTTGGCATTTTATGTAATTGTGTGTACAAATTTAGATCATTAGTGGGCCATTACCAAATTGCTCTTTTCAGTAGGTAAATTGATTACATATTTCCCTGGAAGTTCCAAAATCGGAGGACTTGAACTAGGATCTTATTAGCTTTTCTTTTAAAATGGCAACAGTTTAGGAGGACACAGAGTCCTTCACCGAGAGCGCAGAGAGAGCAGAGTTCACAAAGCAATGTGGAGTCCACACTGGCTCCAGACCATCTCGCCAGTAAAAATGTTATGCTGGAGTTGAGCAGTGCTACACCTACACCTACTGGACTTTCCCTAAACCACAAGTGGCGTTTCAATAGAAGTATACTAAAGTGTGACCTATAATAGAAGAAAATTTAAAATGTTAATGCCAATCCATCTTGCTTTTTAAAAGATCTTTCCTTTTAAAAGACATGTGGGAAATAAGATAACTTCCTTTGGAAAAAATAGTCACAAAAGATTACGTTACTTTCCATATGTGTCAGTATAGCTTTTTATGTAGTAAAGATCCAACAATAAATGTTTAATTTTAGACTAAAATACAGTAAGAAATGTTTCTATTTTACCACCCAAAGCCAAAGTGGAATCATTGATAATATAGAATTGCAATAACATTAAAGTCTATAAATCTGAGTGTATTTGTAAAATACGTTGATCTGATGAATAAGCTGTGTCTCTTTTCATTTGGTTCAAAGATAAAGGTCAAATTTACTCCTCATTGAGATTGCTCTTTTTTCAAAACTCCACAGGCCACCCCAGCCAGAACTTGGTTTGTACTTCTTTTGTCTTTTTTTCCCCTTTCTTTTCTCTTCCACCCCCACTATTCTCCCTGTCCTCCCATAAACCTGGGGCAAACTGTACTCCACGAGCAGCAACACCAGCCACGGCATCTTGGATTAGTTAAGAGCTTTGCAGATGAGCTCAAACTCATTTTTCATCTCATTCTTGAAGTCATCAGATTCAAGCTTGTCACATTTTCTGGACACAAAACTCCAAGCATGTTTTATTCATTATCTGTTCTCATCTTTGAGACAAACACCTGCAACCCATTTCAGGGTCGGGAGACATCTATGAAGTTTCAACCTACCCTGCATAGGTTTTTGTATCTTTTCTTGGGCCAGGAATCCCAGCAGCAGCATGGTTCTTTCCAGCTACTTGGTGGCCCATCTAAGAACTAGGTTCAATTGTTCATGAACGTGTTTTTGCTGTTGGTATTTGAGGACAAATTGAAACTAACATAGGAAGAATTCCTTATTAGCCTTTGCATCATATGACTTAAGCTATTTTCTCGAAATTCTTGAGGATGATGGCAGAGAAATGGAAGTAAGTAATACTGACTTAAGTGTAGCTGGCTTAATTACTAGCTCAATGGCCTACATGCAACCTCATGACTCATGATAGCGACTTTTTGTGGGCAAAACACTGGGATGCACAAGATTATCAATACTTCCAGGTAATCTTGGGAAGCTGTTCCATTTCTCTGCTTTGGTGTATCTATTGCTGAGGGACAATAATTGTAAGCTGATCAATCATTTGCAAAAATTGCCTTCTTTCTCAAGTGCTCAAAGGAGATCACATGATAGAGATGGTGGACTCTTTTTTGATTCTTTAGAGTAAAAGTGTAAGTAATGTAGATGATATGCCAAATTAATGGTAGAAAGAAATATACCTCAAGTATTTTAATTCCAAGTCTACTGATCTTAGGAGAAGACCTTGTCTTGTGATAGAGTGTTCCTTAATAATAAAGAATCCAACATTTCTGAAGTTATTCAAAACATTAGAAGAAAATCAGAATTGGATTAAAATTTAGTGGTAATAATGGTCATATGATAAATTCTATCCCAGCTTTCTATATATGTTTATCTTTGTGTAGTGTGACAAAGCTATGTTTAACTAATTAGCTGACTAACTTACAAACTACATGTATAAATCAAAGGGGAAAGGCTCCAGAAGGTTAAATGGAAATTACTTGCACTGAAAATTCTATGGGGAGGCAATATTGGGAAACACCATTCTTTTTTCTTTTATTCACCGAAAAACAAATACAAGTACTAGGTCAGAAATCAATTGGTCATTCAGAAAATAACCTGTATACAGGCCCAGGACTTCATATAGGGTCATATCACTTCATAAAGGGATAGCATATTTGATAAGTGTCACACAAAGATGGGGGCTGAGCTAACCGATCACAAAGAATTGTTTTACTCTATCCCAATCTCACCTTGTAGTGATCACATGCAGGACACCAGTTTCCTCCTTCTCACCTGCTGGAAGAGGTCCACAGCATGCCCTAACAGAGACTATACCTTCCCACCCATGGCTGATACAAAGAGAAATATTCACAAAAGCTCAACCACTTCATAGACATGTATCGAGGGCATGTATTGTAATTTTAAGGTATACCAATATGTCTGAGACATAATCTCTGCTGACCAAGAATTTACAATCCATTTGGGAGAAATAGTACTTCCCAAAAATTTAAACAGCAGTAGAGAAGGAGGTTACCATCCATGAGGTATTATAAAGTAGGTCATGATAATAACAAAGGAGAACAACAGGTAGAAAATGCAGGGCTTTGGGGAGGCTACCTATGGGATGAAAGGGTAGAGAAGACTTGTCAAAGGGGAATTCTGAGATGGCTATTGAAAGATGGATGGGTAGGAGTTGGATGGTACAAATAACTCCAGTTGTGATAGCCAATAGAAAAACAAAAATCTTGGTTGCAAACAAAGGCATGGATGGAAACAAAAAGGCAACCTGACTACATTCAGTGGCTCAGACACACATGCCCATGGCCAAATGTGTCTGGCGAATCTCGCTTTTAGACTAAGCCAGTTCAATCTGTTGGGTTGCTGGTTAGCTGCGGAAATCTGCACTTATTCCCTACTGCCTCCTTTTTATTTATTGTTCTAATCACTGGACATAATAGCGGCCAAGTCATCGAAGGATGGTCCTGTGACAGGATAATGATCTCCGGCTTTGAAAATAACGTCTCAGTTTCTTGGAGCCCTCTTCTTTGGCATCAGGAGACCATTAGCTTGTCACATTGTCCAGCCCTATTGACATTATCTTTTAATTTCCCCCAAAGACCCATCTCCTAGGCAGTGTGTCTGAGGGTTTCAGAGCACTGGGTTTTTGGACTGACATCCCAATCCATTTTATCATCTAGCTTCAGAAAAAGTCTAAGGGGAAAAGAAGATTAAAGTCTTTTTAAAATGGAGAGGGGCACTGTGGGAAGATATAGAGAAGGCTATATTCATGACAACAATTAAAGACAAAGTAAAGTGGCAAGGAAAGCAAGTTATTCTGCAAGAATTCTAGGAACAGATGTGTGTGTGGCTGTATGTAAGGACAAGTATGCCATGATAAATAGAAAAAAAATCAAATTTCTGAACTGAACATTTTTATAGTTTTATATAGGGCATAATTGGAGAAGCAGGATGGTGCCAAGTCCTGGAATATTTGCTCTGCCCTCAACTTTTCTTGTGAGACAGATCTGTATGTCTGTGTGGTCCTTTCTGTTGGCTCCATTGTTTCTGTCAAGTGTCTGACGTATGATTATGTCCAAGAGGTTGGACAGCTGTTCCCTATCTCCACTGAAGACAAAACGAAGTAAATCAGCTTAAACTGTATGAAGAGGCTTTATACAGCTGAGACATAAGAAAGCAGTTTGGGACCATGGACAGTTGAGATCTGATAGCCAAAGAAAATGGAAATTTGTTGTTGTTAATAGCTGATTGGTGTGAAAAGGCTTAGGTGTAGACTTGTCAGGAATCCCCAGGTGTGTGAGGACTAGAAGAGAAGGATAGGGTAGAGCTTCTTACATTTGAGTCAGTGGTGGGATGGACTGACTCTGGATTTGTGATGAAAGAATGGGCACTACGGGGCACTCAAGTACAGATGGGTGGTAGACTCCATGTTTCTCTATTGCTTCAAGCCTGGGATTCTGCCTTCATCATCTTAAGGCTGTGATGTTCCCCCTGGAGGTCATTTGTGAGAAAATGAACTGCATTAATATGTCTTTGCCTGTGTACAGTCCTAGGACCCAGTGAACAGCTACACCAAGGCAGCTATTTGGGGATGTGTATTCCAACTTGCCCCAGCTCTGGGAGTCATGGCTTCCTGCCCATGTTTCTAGCTCACAATAACATCATGGCTGCCAGCCTCTGATTAAAGGCCTCCCTGGGGCCTTCACTTGTAGCCTGTCTTCTTTCCCTACAGTCCCACCCTCTTCTACATTCCAGAATCCCCTCCCGCTTCCTGTTATTGTCCTGCCTGTTTCTGATAAGATTTCATTTGTCCCTATAAAGAGAAATTTTTCTTTCCTGTACATTAATGTTTTTCAAAGACACACTAATGAAACGATCTCTATCCTCATGCCAGATAATTTATACTAAGTGTTAAGGGATCTGAGAGAGGAATAGGAAGGCCCAGGAGGTAGGGGAGCCCCAATTCTCCTTTAATCTTTAATAAAACATTTGACAGACTATCGGCAAACTTCTGATTCTAGTTTCTAAGTGTAGTTTTGTTTTGTCTACAGGGAAAGGAATTGCATTTTACAAGCTAGAGTGAATAGTTCAGCTGTAAAGAAGAAAGAATCCAAAGAAGTGAGTTCCAGTGTTGACTTTTCTATTGAGCTTAGCTGGTATGGGGGCAAGTCAGTTCATATCCACCTCAGATTCTTCATTTGTGAAACAAGCCATTAATCTACCTCAGGGTTCTTGTAAGAGTTAATGAAATATTTTGCCAACCATGTCTTATACAGGGGAAATATAAATATAATGTAGTTTGATCACCTAAACATATAAATTGTGACTCATGTAAGTTTCATGAACTCTAGGAAACTGGCCTCATAGAGGGTTTTAGACATTATCTTCACCCTCATAGTCAGCTCCCAGCCAGGACTCAGCATTCAAATTTGGTTTAAATATGCTACAGAAGTCTTTTCAAGCTCTACCACATGAAAAATGATCCTTAGCAATCACTTCATAGATGGTGAAATTAAAATTCCAAAGGACAAGATAATTATTCAAGTTGGTGCATAATTTTTAACAGCAAAGCCAGCACTAGATAGAATTCAGTCAAGACTTGAGATACCTGGGCCAGGTTCTGTCCAGTCAAACATTGAGTTTCTTTGACCAAGAACATGATTATTGTGATTGTCCTTTAAAGCCACATCGGATTTAATCGCAGTAGGCCATCGACTTACTGTCGGCTCCCTAGCATGAAAGCAAAGGACTTAGGTTTAAATTGATAGTAAATTTACAGCCTTCATCTGCTGAGCTGACTATCTTCTGATCTACCATCCTGTTTCCGTTGGCTCTACTGGTTTATCCTTCTCTTGGCCCTGACGAGCATCTTGGCTTGTCAGTTTACCAGAAGTTGGGGCTGGAGGGAAGTTGGCTTTTGTCCATTAATCAGTGGTTCAGAGAATTTGACACCCCTTAGTGCAATGGCAAACCTTGCTACCCCACCTGGAAATAATAGACAACTGTTTCCATAGGAGCCATAATAACAAAGGAAAACACCACTGAACTCATGTAAAAATGAGACTGGAGACTCAAAAGACCCAGAAATCCTCAGGGGAAAAAAAAATGGCCTAAAACAGTAGTTCTCCAACCTGTATGCAAAATTAGAATCATCCGAAACTTTTAAAACTTTTGGATGCTGAAGCCACAGCCTAGACTGGTGTTCACCAACTTTAACATTCATCAGAAACACATGCAGGGCTTGTTAAAACAGATTGTGGGGCCCCACCTGCAGAGTTTCTGATTCAGTTGCTCTATGGTGTGATCTGAGGATTTTCAGTTCTAACAGATTTCTGGATGAGGTTATGTTGCTGGTCCAGTGGTCTCATTTTTGAGAAACACTTCCTTAGAGCAATTATATCAAAATTTCTGGGGAAAGGCTCCAGACATCAGTACATTTTAAAACTCCCTAAGTGATTCCAATGTACAGCTAAATTTGAGAACTACCAACGATAGAGGGTAACGCAGATACCAAAACAGGTAGCTATGGGGGCCCATCCATACTTCTCAAGAGGATGCATCCTGAATCTTCTCAGGAGAGTGCATCTTTCTGATAACTAGGTAGCTCGGCATCTGCCTCTGTGGTATGTGCAATTTAACTGGAAAGACAGTAAGAACTCATTGTGCCAAATATTCCTTCTTATGCTCCTTTTATCCCTTCCTTTTTCCTTAACTAGAGACCTAAGCTACATGGGGTATATGAAGCTCACACCTTGTACCTTGAAGACATGGGGAAGGCCAGCCTTAATGTCCTAATGGATCCTGGAAGGAGTGATGTGAGAGACTAGCCAGAGGTTCTTATCTTATCCCTGCAGTCTGAAGACATTTCTAGCTGAAAAACAAACAAACAAACAAACAAACAAACAAACAAATAAATAAAATAAATAGCATAGCTGTGAATAGCATAGCAACACTGTAGCTGGGAAATGCCAGAGGTCACTACGTCACTAGCTTGTCCTTATGTTGGTCATCATTAAGTCCTGTGCACACTCAGGAAAGCCGAATCTCTGGTCACGGAGAAGCTTTGTATGAAGCACATAATAATGTCTCACCATCTGGAACCAGTAGGGTGATATCTGCCAAAATGGAGTCAGTAGATATTAACCTGATGCTTAGTCATTAATTAAGACCTAATAACTAATATTGATCGGTTATTTGACAGAACTCATTTTATACGTTTTCTTATTTAATTTAATCACACCAACCTTATGAGACAGGCACTAGGTTTCTATTTTATAAAGGGGGGCACTAAGGTTCAGCAAGATAACATAGTTTGCCAAAGGTCATAAAGCTGGGATTGCTACTTAAGTCTGACCTGGTACATCAAACTGAGTGCCAGAAATACGAGGGGAGACTAGGCAGCAGCAGAGAGCAAAGGCATGGCATGTACAGAGGCCAGAACCATTTTGGATAGAGGAACTGCTAAAGAGGCTTGAGAGTGAGGCCAGAGATGGAAAAGAAGAGGACCATTCAAGAGACAATGAAACCAACTTCATAATTTGTCTTAAGGCCTCTTTCCTGGACTAGCGTAGTACTTAGACAATGAAAAAACAAACACAATAATGAAAGCTTGAAAACATAATTCTCATTAGCCAAAGTTATTGTTAACATAATGTAGTAATTTATGCATATGCAAATATAATGGATTTGTAAAATCTGGAGACATGTTGCAAATGCTGATTTGCAGCTTGTTTCTTTTTTAATCTATTAGTTATTCAACCTAAAAATTTTATTTATCTTGATAAATATTTTTCTAAAATATGATTTTAACAAGTGTACTTTATTACACTATATATTTGTGTGCCATATTTAACCAATTTCCTGTTGTAGGACTTTAGCTTTTATCCAGTTGTCATCTTTATAAAATAAAGTTATGATGAAGATTATATCAAATTCCGCATCCTTCCTTATTTTTAATATAAATTCCTACAAGTTGAATTTCTGGGTCTTATGTATGCATATTTTTTAAGTCTTTGATGCCTATTTCTAAATACTACAGAAAGTTTTTATTTTGTTGAACTAGTCTACACCTACATTGTCAGAGAGTGCTCATTTCTGCCAACCTCAGAAACAATGCATAATAACACTTTTAAATATTAATTGGAAAGGTAAGAATTGGTGCTCACTGAATTTTTTTATTGGCATCACATTCTCCTAGAAAGTAAAAACACCACTTATTTAACCAAATAGGATTATTACACTAGGAACAGGTTTATAAACACCATTGTAATGACACATCTTCGTTTAAATCGTAATTTAGACATACTAACACG